>NW_011499859.1:1687399-1700068 GCF_000495115.2 Populus euphratica | reverse complement strand
TTGTGGTGGTGTATACTAGCCATCTGTTACGGGCTTCCTCACTGGATAAATTTTATTTTCAACACTTCAAATAAATATGAAAGTTTTTTCAATATGTTCTGTAAGTAAAGAAAATTATAGTTATTAATTAAAAAGTTGATGCATTGTATTTAATTAAATAAATTAATAATTATTTATATTAATAAACAAAAATATACATGTCTATAACTAAAATTTTTTTAAAAAATATATGTTGATTAATAAATTTGATATTTTAATACAGGTTATATATCTTATAATATTTAATAACTTTTTTTCTTGGAGATAAAATTTTATTTTGTAAAGCAATAATAAAAAAAACCTACTTAAAAAAGTGAGTAATAGAATTAAAGAAAATAAATAACCAGGGCTACATAAAAAGAATTCCTTCTACTATCATAAAAAACATTGAATTCTTATTTGTGAAGTAAGTAAGAATTCATCTATATTACATTGAAAACATCATGAAAATTTAATTTTAAAAATTAAATATTTAATAAAAAATTAATAAATAAATCAATAAATAAAAAAACCTAAATATACAAGTTTGGCTCGGGTAACCTAAACGTATATAGACTTAAAAAAACCTAATAGAGTTGGATTTTCATGAAACCCTTGCACCCGGGCTATCTTTTTTTTTAAAAAAAAAGTTTTTAATGGATAAATGACTTATTATTTGTTTCAATTTTTTTTTTTAAAAATAAACATGCGATATATTGCTTATTTTTGTCAAATTCCAACTATCAAGATAGCCGAAAAATAAAGTTTGATGATTTTTTTTAATCTAAAAACTCATTTGACCCAAAAATTGCTCTAGATAATCCATGCACCTTGATAAAACCTATATACAACCTCAAATAACTTAACAACGGATAAAAAAACACACAATCAAATTGAAAAAAACACACAATCAAATCACAAACTAGCTTAAATCTACAATCCTAGGCAACAAAAGGATCAAAGAATATTTAAGTCAGACGTTTATCATCGAATAAAATTTCCGGACACTAAGATGAATGTTCTTCATCGTTGGGATTGGTATCAATTAAAACTTTCTCTATATAACATCAAAATTCACTCACTTTCCCTCTTAAAATAGGAACTAAAAATTAAAAAAAGTTTTTAGATCAAAATTAAATATGTGAAAAATTAAGAGATTGTAAATATATAATTCAAAAAGTAACTTGTACATGTTGATAAAATCTATATATAATCTCAAATAACTTAAAAATCGATCAAAAACCATAACAAATAACAAAAAACATTCTCGTGCTTAAATCTACCATCCTAAGTGACAGGAGGACTAAACAATAATTAGGTAAGACTCTTATCATTGAATATGAAAATTATTAACATCAAAATAAATGTTATTCATTATTGAAATTTTTATGAATCAAGATTTTCTCTATAAATTCTCAAATTTTGCTCTTCTTTTTATTTTCTCTCTCAAAACATGAATTAAAAAAATAAATAAAGTTTTTGCATCAAAATTAAATTTATGAAAAATTGAGAGATTGTAAATATACAATTTGAAAATATATAATAGATTTTGGTTAACAAGAGAGAAGGAGAAAGAAACTTGCTGGAGAGTGTTGGAAACCATCAAAAACATGGGCGCCCATCTGTGCAGTATTTTCAATGCCACTTTAACATTTAAATTTAGATTGAGTGCAGAAAAAGAGAAGAATAAGATCTTTTCAATAATTGCTGAAGGAATGAGACTCGAGTAAAATCTGGCGATGTGGGATATATTCCAATGAGAACAAATCTTTGGAAAAAACGAGTCGAAGAAACGCACGGGAAGGGGAAGGGGCGGGGGAGAATTATTTCGATACCATTGTAAAGGACACCTAAAAGGCAACCTATTTTATTGTTGATTACTGTGCGTCCTCCCAATGGCAAGGGGGTGGGGGGGGGGGGGGGGGGGGGGAGGCCAGCGGCGGGGGAGCTGTGCTCTCTTCAAGTCCTGACCTTTTGATTTGATTCTCCAGCAAAGGTTTCATGGGTGGGTGGGCGCAGAGATGCCACATCTGCCAAAGTTTCCAGCCTCTTTTACTCCACCCTTCTATGTTTACAAATTGTTGCCCCCACATCAACAAAGGAGTTAAGAAAGAGAATTTTCCGAAAAAGAAGAGCAGTTTTTTTCTCCACCTGGATTTTCATAGCCATGGCAAGAGCTCTCAAGCAGCATGAAAATCCAAACAAATACAACAACAATCCACGCATGTCTGAGCTGATTTAACTTGTCAATTTGGAGCCAACAAGAAGATAAGACAATGGCCGATATATATATAATAATGTAAAAGGAAAGGGGATCTCATGGCCCCCCCGTGTACTGCCTAATTCTCACAAATCAGACAACGTTGTTCGTCCATGCAAAGAGCCATCAACCGCATGTATTTAGCTTCTGGGATGAGATCAAGAATGAGGTAATGCGCTAGGGATGATAATAAGATATCCCAAAATAGGATTATGCATAGCCAGAAGGGATGCTCAATATAAAAAAATAAACATTGATTACGCTGTGCTTATAAATTCTTCTTGCTCACGTTACAAGAAATTTATGAATTGGGATTTTTTACATCTACGAGAAAATGATTGTAATTTCCAACTCTCAACTCACAATCTCAACCAATGTTACAGCAGCAAAGACAAGAAAAAGAACTCCTCCAATGTAAGCAATGGCCTGTACAAGAAATGGACTAGGTTCCCTTAGCGCATGAAATGAAGATGATAAAATTCCTCGTTGCATGTTACTATATTCCTAGTAGAAATCATGCTTCACTCGTCAAGAAATCATGGCAGAGAAGGAAGATGTCCTTAGTAGAGTAGAGGCACATAGGCCCACTAGCTACAAAGATATTCCAGCTGGAGTATAGTCTTCCGTGATAAACTTTATGTGGTTGCTTAATCATGCTGGTCCAACCTAGGGATCTTTTCAAGGTAGAGATACCATGATATTTCTGACCTTACATTCTTGGACAAGACAATTCATGCAGACCTAAAGGCCGGATTCCATTTTGTAGGAAATGGCTCCACTAAAATTCATAGCACTACACATCTTCTATCAATTAAGATGTACTGACTGGATTGGATTCCGTGTTGGACTAATTGGCCTCATTGAGTTTCAAATATTAGTTATGATTGATCAGGAATTGAATGCTGATTGCATCAACAGGTTTCAAACAAATCTTGATGGTAATATATGCAGAAAAGAGGACAATCTGGGCCAATCAACGAACCGTGCCAGGTGACATGAATTCATCCCCACTGTTGATCAAGTGGGGAATGCTTGTGGGCCCCACCAGATCAATGGCAGGCACAAATCATTTCCCATCCTCAACACAAGTCAAACAATATGTGTGACTTCCATTGTTGAAGAGACAAAAGCAAGGTGCACTAAGTTGGGACTTTTGCAATTCCATGTAGCAGAGACAAGGAAAATATATTTAGAAGGATTTGTTTTGCTTATAAACGAAAGTTAAAGTTGAAATCTCAAATCTACCTTTTCTGATAAGAATGTTCCAAGTAAAGAACCTCCCAAAACTGCAATCTGCAAAAACGAAAAGGTAGATAGATGAGGCCTGGTGTTGCGTGTGAAAGGAAAAGAAAAAGATTAGTTGGATGGGTTAGAAATCTTGTTTTTTTTTACCAGTTACATATATTTGGCGTGCATGACTTTGTTTCAACAATAAAGAAATTTATAATTATACACTCGCTGCAATATTAACTTCGAATTTCAAAAGCAGATTTTCCATATCCTACAGAGAACTTGGGCAATAATGATACTCTGCTGCAATATTAACTTCAAATTTTGAAAGTAGATTTTTCATATTCTATAGAGAACTTGGCAATCATGATTTTGAAATGGGTTATTATTGGTGTATCAAAGTAAAGCTTAAATTTCTTGCAGATAGTAATAACTACCAAAGTTGCAACACCATGACCAGCCAGGGCTCCACCAATGACACCAAGGGGTGAAGAAGCTGCTGCAAGTGCTGCATGAGAAGATGAAAATTCTGTTAGCAAAGCTGATCGCAGGATCACATGGGGACAAGTTATTTACTCTGTATACTGGAAATCGAGAATTCAGATGGTATACAAATATAAAATATTCCAAGCTCAGTTTTCCTGGGCAAGAAGAAAAGCACCATGCATGTATCTCTAGGAGGAAAAAAAGTGTCCAATCTTGTTTCTCTAACAGATCACGGCAGATGAACTTTGTTATTCATGGTATTTTAGCATTTATTCAACATTACAAACATGGCCTGCCTGCTTTTTATTGAGAGACCAAAATTAGGCCATTATCATTACTCCAAGTAATTGCCTCCTAGGCTGAAAACACACAATCCAGGAGATGATTTTCATCTACAAAGTGAATAGTGCCATCCATACTCAAATGTCAATGCAAACAACGATTTTTTTTTTTCTTTCAGTTTTGTGGGTACGTGTTATTCCCATACCAGCTTTCATGTCCTGAGACTAAGTCCACCTCTACAGTCTAGTCAAAGAAACATGTCAAATCGATATGCATATCCAAAAATCTGCTAAACAGTACAGTTCTTGATGCCTCACACAAAGCAGGGGGGAGAAACAAATCCTACAGGTAATTGTTTCCAGCAAGTGTTACAATCTGCCTGATTAGTATAAATTCTTAGCATAGCAACTCACCAACAGTCGAGAAAAATGATTTGTCACCCCATTCCGCAACAAAAACCAAGAGGAAAGTGCTGATAATGGTGTTAGCAGCAGCTAAAATCCCAGTGCCATTCCCTAACAACTCCGAAACTGCTAACTCAGCCTAGTTTAAAGCATAGGCATAACATGAGATTAAATGACTAACATAGAGAAAGAGCATCGATCTTCAATTTTAATTGCAGTTTACTAAAATTAAAAGATCACCTCCTTTTGTTCATCTTCTGCCTTTAGACCATCACTTGATGTGGCATCAATAAGTGTTGAAACCCCGAAATAGACCTGATATTTACTTGAATTAGCTTATTATATGTCTTATGAAAATAAGAGTTTGTAAGACTTGTGTGTTTTGGGGTCATTGTGGACAAACAGACTGCCTGAGCGTTGCGGTTCAGTTCTTGCTTTAAGACGAAAAATGAAGATCAAATGTTTACCAGAAGGCAAACTGCAGCAATATCATCAACAGGCAAATCAGTCTCACCCAACCTGCATGCAAATCGATATACTATATCAGAGCAACAATTCACATATAGGTTCTAGTAAAGATAAGGTAAAGAAAACCCATGGCTGGTAGCTCATTATTAGTACTCTTTGCAAACCAACAGGAGTTAGGTCTCAAGTTCATGTCCTAGCCTAAGCAATACATTGTTAATCTCAAAGATCTAACGGAGGAAATTAAGTTAAATATACCAAATAGGAAAACCCAATATCATTCCATGTCCTGTGGGAAAATAGAAAAAGGACCAGCACAAATGGTTCACAACCTTCTTCAGGTTTCTAATAGAAATCAAACAAGTTTTTACAAGTTCAAGCAATCATTTTTTCTTTTTAATGTTTCCACTCTATTTCAATATTTACTGCATCTAAAAGCACCAATATTCAATACATCCATTCCATCATTCACCATAAGTCAATGAATGCTAAAAGTAAAAGAAGTTTCATAGCAATACCTGAATGGAAGGATTTCATCAACATAGTGGAAAGTTCTTCCAAGAACAACAGATATGATAGTCATCACCCTGCCATGACATATGGGCTTTTCTGTAAGAAATAACAGTTCACTTCCATCTTCATTTTAACAGAAACGAGACAAATACACTACGCAATACTTGAATGATAAAATGCCCTTCAAAATATAAGCTATACATGTCTGAGGTATTGACTTCAGAAGGTATGGCTTTCAGCTCAACAATTTGTACTTGAATGACAAAGGGACTTCAGAAGGTATGGTTTTCAGCTCAACATTTTGTACTTCAGAAGGTATGGTGGAATTGAAGCAAAAAGGAATGGACTCTGTATACAAATTTCGAAGTACAAAGGTGTGAGCTTGAAATATAAAAAACTGCAATCTGAAAACACGGGTATAAGGTTTCACCACATAGTTGAAGTATGAAGATATGGATTCCAAAGGTCATAGTTAAAGGACTAAAGCCATGGATTTGGAGCAAAACGTTATGGATTTGAACCAACAATGTGTGGCCTTGAGCGTAAAAGTTTGAGCTTGAAGCTCAAAGGTGTGAAATTAATGCATAAGGATATCAATTCGAAGAGCCGAGGAAAAGGCTTTATGAACAAAAGTAAGCACTTGAATCATAAATTTTGGAGTTGAAGCACAACCACATAGTTCAATTGTTTGCTTACAGATGATTACTTAATCTGGAAAAACATCAGAGCTGTGTAAGAATTCTGGCTTCCAAGTAAAATTAATAGTTTAATGTTGTCATTTTTTAATGCATGGAAGCCTCTTTCCCAAATCAACATCAAGAAGTGCTCCGATTATCTCAACACACAGATCAATAGCTGAATCAGATCATATAGAACATAGATTCAAAAGAAATTTCACTATCACAAAGTTCAACATGCAAAGGACATCTAAATCACCATGCTTGAGTAGAAAACATACGCAAGTGCACCAAATGTTCCTGTGAAAACAATGGGAGCAGAATTCCTAGCTGCTAAAAGTGCCTGCACAGGACATAAAACACCCACATCTTGAGCTTTGTTCTATCTTTAGCAAGGTGCTTTTTATTAATATTGGCATAGAAGCACAAAACTGGAGGTTGTTTCAATCATCATGCGTCTTTTCTTTAATTTAAATTTCAATAGTAAATTGGCAAAGACACTATGAAGAACATTGGCACGGCATTTGGGATTTAAAATTAACATTGCTTGGAGGATTGGGAAGTTGCTGAAAAAGCCTTCAGGCTTAACCTCTTGCCAAGCCACAGACACACAGATGCAGATTTCAAACAAATATGTAATAGATACACAGGCATGCATACTCATTTGGGAAAACAAAGGATTCACATCATTCATTAGGTTGCAACTGGAAAACAGTAGTGACAAATTTATGTTGCATAGATAATGAAGTGTCACTGGGAAAATCTTAGTTACTTACAGCAATAAAAAATGTCTTATCCCCGAGTTCAGAAAAAAATATAAGCAAGAATGCCTGCAACCAAAAAAGTTGCATTGATGATATTAGTTTTTCTGATGAAAGGAAATATGAAAGACTCTTAATTGCAATTAAGCAGATGTGGAAATTTCAGCAAGACCAAATTTCTAGCTTCTAAGCATAACAAAATGTCATTTATAAAAGATACAGGGAGATTCTCCTAACTGAAGCAAAACCTGTGCTAATATCACCAAGGTCCCCTAAGTAAGGAATTGATTGCAATGCAATTGAGAGATCTGTTCCAGCAACTGCTGGCCGAGAGCCTTGAAGTGTCAGATATCCAAAGATCAACAAAAACTTCAGAAAACCGCCATTTGATGGTGCAGAGGTCACCGTATGATTCTCCCTTAATGACTTTTTCTTCACTAGTGATTTATCTGAAACTGTTCCGGTGGTGTTTTGGTAATTCTTGCAACCAAGGTCCCTAAGCCCCTGTTCATACCAGGGCATCCCCATGAAAATACAAAACAGGAGAAGAGGAACAACAAAAAAGTGATCTTTTACATAAAAAATGGTAAAAATTCTCATAATTTTTTTTAAAAAAACCCTCCCATTCAACTAAACCACTAAATGGCATTGCATTATGATATCAATAAACTAAATTGCATTGCATCTAAGGTGTATAATATACACGCACTAAGTTTATATACAAGGAATTGGTTTTAGAAACATTACAAGGCCATCCCGATTCTTAGAATGCTTCAATAAAACAAGTCGAAATGTCTTTTCAAATGAGTTCACGCAGCATTGTCTTGAAAACCTGCACAATAGATTTTGGTCATCGAAATTTGCAAATTCAACCACTAACTGTATAGCACATCATCTCAGAATTCAGTGTTGGTTGCAGAAACTTGAAGCTTAAATAGCGAGAGAAACATAGAAAAAAGAAGAAATTGCAAATTCAAGAAGAGTTACCTGGAGAAAATAAAACTTGGGTGGTTTCCATAGGAAAGCTTAGAAGAGTTGTGTTTCTTGGAGAAAGAATTCAAAGGTAGGAAGCAAAGGGTTTGTGGTTTAAGAGGTTTAGGACATGGGGGCAATGAATGTGCCATCAAACTGCTCTCTGAGAGCGTTAAGCTTGGCATCTCTCTCTCTGTCACTCACCCAACTGCCTTTCCGTGGACCTTTGGTTCTCTCCGTTTTTACGAGATGATGGATAAGTTATGTGTGTTGTATAGCGCCACCACCATCCGGCCTATTTTTATAATGACAATAAATTACAACTTGGTTTCTATATTTATTAGAAAGTAATGAATTAGTCCTCTAGTTTCAAAAGCCCATATTTAACCCATGTTTTATATATAGAAGAACAGCAATGGCATTTTCAGGCAATAGTTCAGTAGGGTTTTCAATTTATACAAGTTACAAATTCAACTGCAACCTTCCATCACTAAAAAAAAATCTATCTTATGGGTTCCCAACCTATCTAAATCGAGAATTTGAAGTTTTCAGTGAGAAGATTTTGAGCGTAAGATTCAATTGACAAATGGATGATACTCTGCATGGATCTAATTAACAAAATTTATGTTTTGACTAAATTAAGAATAAGTTCATTGTTTGGGGATTATATTGAGGTTTCGCCTAAAATTACAACAAAACTTGAAACCCTTGGAGAATTAATTGCGCACCACAATTTACTATTCTATAATTACTATTTTGCATTAAAAAAAAAACAATGGGCTTGATGTGAGGAGTAGAATGATATTTTCAAAAGGATCCATAGATATTAGATATTATGAGATTAATTGGGACAATTTAATCTTTTTATTTCTTAAATGTACAGTCTGATAACTATATTATCTTTAAAAATAAAATATTTCAAAAGATATGTAAATACTATATTGTCCTTAAACGCAAGCAAAAAAATATTGAACTTGCAAAAATGAGCTTTATCTTTTTTTCGGTTTTTTTTATGTTGTCGATCTTTTGTTTATTTATTGGCATTGCATTTTTTTATATTATTTGATTTATTCGATTGTATTAAATACAGTTGAATCAATAACCTTCTTTTTTTTAGCATTTTTTTAAGTTGAAAAAAATTGGGCTGGCATGCGTAGCACAGACGTAGTTAAGATTAAAAGGAAAATGGTATAAAATTAAAAGGAAGAACTAGAGAGCAAATAAAGAGAGAGAACAAAATATAATGAAAAGCCAAAAAATCTCTCTACACATCACATTAAAATAACTTTTATTTATGGGCTAAAAGATACATGAATATATTTCTAAGAGACAAATAAATAAATTAAAGGGAGATGAATATCTATTTAATAATATATTCATAATAATAAACACACTAATTATGCGATTGCATTAATAAAAAAAAACATACAAATACGTACAACCATAAAATTGCCAATCGTGCCATGGCTCAATTAACACTTCTTTTACCTTAGCTGAAAAAGGCATACCTATTACCTTAATTTGGATCTCAACCTCCATGTAAAACAAACAATAAAAGAGAAAAGCGGAACAAATACGAAAAAAATTAAAACTGCATCACACAAAGCAAAGCACAACAAGACCAAATTAAAACCATCAACAGAGTCCTTCGCTAAAAGCATTCGTATAATTGAACATCAACACGAAGCCGGAAATACCGATCATCCTCGTATGCATCGGTCATCAATGTCGCTATCCCTCGAGTCATGAAGAAATCACCGGTACCGCCAACAACAGAAAGATCTCTAGTAGTCTTCATTATATCATCCGCCCCAGCAAAGTTTATAGTACCCTTGAGCTGTGTTGAGTTGAAAACAAAAGAGAAACCAAACCAAGCAGTTAAAATTTCTTTCTTATCATACAAGTAAAGCCCTTGTGCTCGTCCGATGGGGGTGGAGCGAAGATTGCTGTCTAGAGTAATGGGGTCATCAAAAATAACCACGTCTCCAAAGCGATTTGGTATAGCCAAATTGGTCTTGTTACCCCAAGCTGGTGAACCCACTATTGCTGATGTTGCATTCTTTGCGTTCTTTCCATTGTATATAATGTCATGGAAGTAGAGCACTAGCCTTCTACATGGCTTGGGTCTTCTGCTGTTTTTGCTGCTGGCAATATTGGAGCTACAAACTAGAAGGAAGAGGAGAAGAGCTAAAATGAGTTTTGTAGCTGCCATTGTTGTAGAGTGTATCAACGTGGTAATGCTGCTTTGAGGTGATGAGATTGCTATATATGCTCTACTCACCTAATTTATTACTGACATTTCACATCAGAAAATGGAGAATGACAGGCACTCCACATTTCTTGAAAATTAAAAAATATATGTAGTTGCTGTAATCATAATGGACAAACATGTGAAGTTGTCTATTGCGAAGTTGGACATTATGATCGTCGCACTGCAAGTGGAGTAAAGAATATAACTGGTTGTCGATCGATCGTTGCCATATTTTTTGTTGTTATTATAATACAGATGAAGTATAAAGTACGTACCTCCAATAAGAGAGTTGGATTTACCCACTCAATGTAGCATTGCATAAATATGTTTAATTTGATTAATTATTCAATAGCTCCCTTCTGCCCAATCGATTCCTAGAACCAGTGTAGTCAATCAACACAGAATTCTAGCTCTGTAGTATATTGTTTCCATTGTTATTTGTATCTGTAAGTTCAGCTCGTCTCTTTGCTTAATTTTGTTTAGCAAGCTAACTATTGGCTTTTATCATATAATTATGACGACTTTCTTGTAATCCAATCAACAAGTCCAAGCTCCATTGCTATCAAATACCCATAAGTTAAAATAAAATTCGTATCCGCCCACAATCAGCACCAACAATGTTAAAATACCCATTATGTTGATGAGAGGTGGTAAAGGGTGGCCATTTGGTAAACTGCAATCTAATTTCCAAGGGAACTTGAGGGCTTCCATTACTATCAAATTCAATACCCTTTTGTTGGAGGGGTAAGCAAAATCTCAGCAGACCTGCTGAATGTGAATCCTCCACAGAAAAAAGAACAAGGAAGAAACTGGGGAGAAAGGCATTGAAGTAGAGCTCTGTTGCCGCATTCTGTCATCCTCGTACAAAGGCCACTATAATCTCTGCATTTTTTCCAAGTTTTTTATCAGATGTCCATGAAAAATACTATGCTATTCTATCCGATGAAATGACAAAGGCTGGACTCTCAATGTAAGAGATTGATGTGGGATTCACCTACCAGTTTATGAATCTCCAACCTTGACCAAACGCAACAAAATCTTTTTTTTTTTTTTTTATCATTCCGATAATCAAGAGCAACTCAAAGGTCCTTGCAAGTGCATAGTCTGTCTCTGCTGTTCCAAATATGATAGCTATCGTCACCCAATTTCACCTCAAGAAACATAACCAAAAAAAAAAAGGAAAAAGAAAGGGGGCCTAGGTAGCACATGAGCACTGAGCCAGGGTCTGTTCGACCCACTTGATAAAATAAAAATAAAAGAGGAAACCTTAAAACCAACCTAGGTTGTATGCTATAAATACACTACCATACCCTAGCATTGAAACATCAACTGAAGTACCAGAATCCTAACAACAAAAAGGGAGGGGAAAGGCTGAACTAAACATTGTCGGCATCGCCGCCATCGAGATGTTTCTTATAGCACATACCAGCCGAGAAGCATCATCCAAGCTTACCACATCCATCGCCACTTGTCTAGCATGATTTCGACACCGAAACACCACCTGTGCGTGGCAAGTATGGATTTGCTCCCTCTGTGGTCTTAGACCGGCATCGCCGCCATCGAGATGTTTCTTATAGCACATACCAGCCGAGAAGCATCATCCAAGCTTACCACATCCATCGCCACTTGTCTAGCATGATTTCGACACCGAAACACCACCTGTGCGTGGCAAGTATGGTGGAGATGCTTCAATGCACACGCCTAACACACTTCCATTTCAACAACTTTTATAAGTTCTTTGTTCCATGATGTAATGCTCCGAACTTCTTGAGTAATTTTCACTAGTTCAACGGTAATATACGTGTACAATGTAGCATTTTTTATTATTATCAAATATCCCACATAGTATTATGGGCTTGTTCACTTTTACTAAAATAATTTACACATTATCTTTTAACTTATACAAAAGTCCACTTAATATTAAAATTCATTATGCCAGAAAAATAATATCAATATCATATATGAGGTGACAATTAAAAGTACCTATAAAAAAAATCCAAGAGAGATAACATACACAATAAACATATTATTTTCCATTGATTTCAATAGTTTTTTCTCAATTTTATGAATAAATATATCAATATTAAACCTTGCATATCTTAGGGATTCTCTCCTCCACCTGCATGGACATGTGGTGTTCATGATCATTTATCATTGGAGACTTAGCATACTAGTACTTAACATGATTTGACAAATCATTTACAATAACAAGAAAAGCTATTATCATTATATAGAAAAAGAACAAGATTTTACAATAATAAAGAAGAAAAAATCATCTATTCTACTCAACTCCCATCACTTAATTTTTCTTTTAGTAGTGCTGTAATAATAGTTATTACTTGTTGTTCTT